>NC_134355.1:376486185-376488685 GCF_048569485.1 Anomaloglossus baeobatrachus
AACACGGACCTGACCACAAGAATCAAGGCTGTGCCCGACGTGATCCTGGCACAACACCCCTCCATAAAACACCAACACCTCTACGACGACAAGCACCTAAACAAACAAGGGGTCAGCCTACTGGCCAAAGAGCTGAAGGACATTATACTAAACAGAGACCCCATGCCTGGACTCAACAACAACCAAAATCCCATGGAAAGACCCCCAACAATAAAAAGACAGGAAACCCCAATTTCATCACAGGAGGCCAGAAACAAAGCCCTTCACCCAACATCGGGCCATCAGAGGAGGAGACCACCATGGAGGGGACCATCAACCCCACACAGAGACATGCAGGGCAGAGATATGGAAGAGATTAGAACCCTGCTCAGCACATTGTGCAGGAAACTAATGTGACTGGATCTAACATACCTATAAACCAGTCGTAAATCCAGAGTGTCTTACACAGCCGCACTCATTACAAGGTATATACACATGAGGTATATAGAAAAAAAAAAATGACCTCATTCACAATCAGCAGCTGGAACATCCAAGGCCTGAGCACCTCGGCCTTTGGATGTAAAACAAATGACCCCGACTTTATTCAAAGACTGAAGAATATAGACATTCAGATCCTCCTGGAAACATGGACCAGAGCTGAAAACGAATCTCCGGTGCCAATCGGATACAGAGAAATCTCTGTCCCTGCCCTTAAAAATAAAAACATCAAACAGGGCCGCTGCTCAGGAGGAATATTGATCTGGTATAAAGAAGAGCTCCACCAGTACATCACACCAGTGAAGAGAGGAGGCAGCCACATATGGATCAGAATCAGCAGCTCCATCCTCACCTCTCAGTCCGATGTCTACCTCTGCACCACCTATATACCACCGCCAGAGTCCCCCTACTTCAATCCAGACAGCTTTGAGATCTTACAAGAAGAAGCCACCCATTATCAGGTCCTGGGCAAAGTTCTCATCTTTGGAGACCTCAATGCAAGAACAGGGAGAGAAAAAGACTTTCTGACCACAGACGGAAACATCTACATATTTGGGGCAGAGAATGACAGTCACGACTCAGAACACTCAGAGAGAAACAGCTATGACAGTACAGTCAACAAAAGTGGCAAAAAGCTCCTGAACTTATGTAAAAGTTTAGGTCTTCATATTCTTAATGGACGTACAAAGGGAGACTCACTGGGAAGATATACACTAGACTCCCATGTAGGAAGGAGTGTAGTAGACTACGCCATTACAGATATGGACCCGGCAAATATTAGCGCCTTCATAGTCACCCCACAAACGCACCTGTCAGACCACAGCCAACTTCTCCTGTACATAAAATCTACAGAGAAACCATCCACACAAAAGCCACAGCAGAGCAGCCTCTACAACCGACCTCCATCCTATAAATGGTCCAAGACGTCAGAAATAAAATATAAAGAGGCTCCCAACAGACCGGAATTACAAGAGATGCTCCACAACTTCTACAGCTACAAGTACAAGTCAAACCCAGAAGGAGTGAATCAAGCTGCAAAAGACCTCAACAAAATATTCCACACCATGGCCAAATTGTCCGACCTCAAACAAGTCAACTACAAGAGGCCAAAAGAAAAGCAGATCAATGGTTGGTTTGACAAAGAGTGTAAAGCCGTTCGAAAGACCCTGAGAACAGCCTCAAACAATAAACACAGAGACCCCAACAACCCAGACCTGAGGGAAGCCTATGACACCATACAAAAGCAGTACAAAACCATCCTCAGGAGGAAGAAGCAGAGCTACATCTCTACCAAACTTAGCCAACTCCAAGACGCCCTCCAAGACAACTCCTTCTGGGAAATATGGAGCCACATGGACACAAAGAGCAAGAAAAAGACTGATACCCATATCCAAAATGGCAACATCTGGCTCCAGTACTTCAGAGACCTCTACAAAGACATCCCAAAAGAAGGACTAAGCCAAGAGCAGGAAAACATAACATCAAAACTAAAGGCAATGGAAGAGAAAATCAAAAACTTCCAAAACCCACTGGACACACCAATTACATTACAGGAAGTTGCAGAGAAAATCACTTCCATAAAGTGTAAAAAATCTAGTGGTCTGGATGGAATCCCCCCAGAGATGTTGAAGTACAGCCCACCAGAAATTCAAGCTGCAATGGTTAAACTGTTCAACATTGTGCTGAGTGCTGGCTACTTCCCTCGTACCTGGAACCAAGGACTCATTACACCGATCCACAAGAGTGGGGACAGGTATGACCCTGCCAACTACAGAGGCATATGTGTCAGCAGTAACTTGGGAAAACTGTTCAACAGCATCCTAAACAAAAGGATCATCAGTTTCCTTACCGAGCACAATGTCCTGAGCAAAAGCCAAGCAGGGTTCGTGCCAAACCACCGCACCACGGACCACATCTACACCCTGCACAGTCTCATTCAGAGCCACGTCCACAATACAAAGCATGGGAAGATATACGCCTGCTTTGTAGACTTTAAAAAGGCCTTTGACTCAGTGTGGCACCC